>NW_026996971.1:0-1793 GCF_035044405.1 Drosophila montana
CTTCAGGTGCATGGATAGTCAATAAAATTAATAATGCAATAAATATTTACATATATACATAATTGAAGATTTTAATTTTTGCACAAATATTCGCTGTTCATAAAATTATTTAAGTGATCAGTCACTTGACCTATGTATGTACATATGCAAGTGCAGGGGCTTGCCAAAAGTTTACCCTTCTATTCATATACAAAATACGCAAGTATGCGTGAATAGGAAGTCCAAAATCTTTTAAATGAAAACATGCCAACGCTTAGGTACCCTTTCGAAGAAGAACGAGCTAAAATGAAAGAATTTCGCATCGACGGGGCAAACCCTTTCATTATTTCATATTACTCGTCCCCTCAAAAGGGAAGAAATGCCACCGACTTTTGAGAAAAATTGAATTTGTGGGCATTTTTGCTTGTGCGGGCACATACACACACAAACATTTAAACGGTACATAGACAAATTGAAAGAGCACTGAGAGTAAGCCAAAGCAGTTTCCTATAGTGGGAGCGAGATAAAAAACAGCGATGCCGTTCTATCGCACAAATCATATGGATGAGAGTAAGCCAAAGCAGTTTCTTGTAGAGTGAGCGAGTAAAAAGACAGCGTTGCCGTTCCACGACACAGGCCATATGTATTCTTACTCTCTTGCTCTGAGAGCATGCGGGCATGTCTCGAACCCGAACAAAAACGAAGGCGAGCTTGGACCAGCCGCAAAAAATCGAATGTCACCATCAAAAGTACGGTTTGTCCGGTCTATATGTTATTTGGTTAGTGATTTTATGAACCTTTAGTTTAATCGCTTTCCAGACTACCGTATAAAAATCCAATTCGATGTGCTATTGTAAAATGTGTACGATCTGCAGCTAGTATAATTAGTAACTGCTTTTGTTCTTTCACTTACGAAATGCTTAGCCAATTCACCGGGCACCATAAGCCGACTTGTAATAGTAGAGCGTGAGCCAAGTGAGACGCCTTGATAGCAAAATGCTCGAAAATGTTGGTTACAAGGCTGTTCGTTATGACGAAAACAACAACGGTATAGTCCGAATATTGAAATTAAACTGCAATTAGCAGTATATAATTGCGTAGCTGAAAACCAATTCTATCCAAGTTTGTGATTTCAATTAGCTTGAATAAAATATTTTTGATCTCTTTTAAAAAGCACGTTGGTGGTCCTGAAAAGGACCGATTGGTGTGATATATAAATCAAGTCTTTGCCCATATGAGTGTATATTTTTTAACCGCCAAAGCCGTATAGGATACGACCTTTTCTTTTCAGCGCATAAACTACATCCATGGCTGTGACCGTCTTTCTCTTGGCGTGTTCGGTGTATGTGACCGCGTCACGAATAACGTTTTCCAAGAATACCTTTAGAACACCCCGAGTTTCCTCATAAATAAGATCAGATTTCGTTCTCCACTTAAAGCGAACAGACGTGTTTTTTTTGTGCTCTCCGTTTTGTTTTTGATTTAATAAAACACCGGCGTTTTAATTATTTATCTCTATATATAAAACTGTTTGTCCTGACTGACTGACTGACTGACTGACTGATTGACTGACTGACTGACTGACTAACTGATTGGTGATCAACGCACAGCCCAAAACGTAAGAGCTAGGAAGCTAAAATTTTCACTGTAGTTACCTTACGTTAGGTGCACGTTAAGACGGGGTTTCGGGAAATTCCACTCGCAAGTGTGGAAAAATCGCGAAAAACGTTTGTATGTAACTTTTTTGTTTACCATCCGATCGGCCCCAAACTTATTTTCAAAGATCTTTGTTCAAATTCATTTGAGGGGTGTTT
>NW_026996972.1:0-2548 GCF_035044405.1 Drosophila montana
GAGCAGCGATCAAGGTCGGTGGTGTGGGAATTTCCTCTC
Source organism: Drosophila montana (assembly GCF_035044405.1). Taxonomy (NCBI): domain Eukaryota; kingdom Metazoa; phylum Arthropoda; class Insecta; order Diptera; family Drosophilidae; genus Drosophila; species Drosophila montana. The sequence goes on from NW_026996972.1 coordinate 40, forward strand.
GCTTTAACTTATTTAGGCATATTCATTGCATATTTTTACAAAAATTATAAAAAAATAAGTAAAAGAAATAAAATAAAACTAAGGATCTATTAACCGTCCATCTTGGCACCGTTAAATAATTGATGGAATTATATGGCGTTGGCTTTTAAGCAAGCGAAAGGGTACACCAAAGGTAATACAGACTCAGCTTCTCCGTTACTCTCTGCCGGTTACGCTATATGCTTAGTGCATGAGGCCCCCGTTAGCGTTTCACCCGCTTGACGCCGTTTTCGGAGGCAATGCCATATGTTGTTCATCGCAAGACCGCGGCTGATACGTAAAATAGCAACAAAATTGGTCCTACTGGGTTGCTAAGTGCGACACGTGCTCTTGGTGTTGCCCTTGTCTGGTCCGATCTCCCCTTCTGGTAGCGCCGACTAGCACGTCTAAATATTCCCGCTGCTCTTTGTCAGCAGGCTACTGACGAGTGGAGCGGCTCTGGCCAACAGAGCAGGCACGAAAACTGTGGAAGCCCTAATTAGTTCCAAGTCTCAACACTAGCACATATAAATACCTTTTCGTTAAGGGTCACCCCGAATCACAATTAGGTTATTGGATCGAGTTGTTATGAAGGTTTCTGGTTTCTATTAGCGTACCAAAAGAACACTTCGAAACTGTACCACACTTGCAATCTTGGTCTTTGACGTCTTATGCGAAATTCTTTGCAAAAAAAAAAGTGTTATGAACCTAAATCGCCCGCGCTTCAAATATAAATGACATGCTGAGCTGTACTTTTAACCTTTACTACTTCCCAAAGACAAAAAAGGGAAGCTTTCAAAAGCTCCACATCACGCGATTATACTTTAAAACGGTACTATGGGCTGATCTTATCACCTTTTTTCCTCTATTCGCCGTATTCGGTTGCGCATGCCCTCAGCTGTGCAATAAACAGAGAATTGGCTTCCAGTGCGGTTGGTAAAGCAGTAACCAAACTAGAGCAGCTGATCAACAAGCCGATGAAGCCTTGAGAGCCGAACGATCAATATGAAGCCGTACCTCGCTCAAATTTCAATTATTAATTAAAACTTAATCAGATTCTTCTCATTAAGCCTGACTGGAGGAAGAAATACAAGATAGAGCATTTGAATGTATGTGCCCTCTGCTATCGCATACACAAAAGGGTCTACCAGCGCAAACCCATTGAAGAAAAATCTCTGGCCCACGACAAACGCCGTGATTTACTTGTGCGCACATCCACCCAAAACATACATATGTATGTTTGCAGATTTCGATGTTTTTTGAAAAGCTATGCAGGGAGAATGACATGCAGATTTCGGTGTTTTTTGAAAAGCTATGCAGGGAGAATGACATGCATAAGAAGGCACAAAGTAGTGAGTGAGAGCGAGGCACACTCTGCACATGCATACACACATATGTTTTTGGGCTGTAAGGAATTTAAAACTGGCATATATATATTTTGAGAAGGCATCAGCCGATAGTGACGTTGTGCCTATTACAACATATGTTGCCTATACAACATACAGTTGTATGGTTATTGGTTGTGCGCTGAGCGAGGTACGGCTTCATACTCATCGTTCGGCTTTCGAGGCCGGCGTTCGGCTGCCAGTCTCAGCAATCTTACTCTCTCTGGACATCAGTGTTGTCAATTCCGATTTTTTCCCGTCAGATCTGGCTTTTTAAAAGTCTGATTGCGGGAAAAATTGATTTTTTAAAAATTTTTAAATTTTTAAAAAAATGAGATCAACTTGATTTTCGCATTTTTTTTTAAATGGTTTAATATTAATAAAGATATGTCTAAACTTTAAATGAGCGAAGTTGTCCGATTTAAAAGCATATGCAGCCACAAAAAAACATTTAAGTATGGTTAGTGGACATACGCAACAAAACAAAATCGATTTTGCACATGTTCCAGTTAGAACAGTAGAGCAAGAGGTCGCGCCTTTCTTATTTATAGCCCAACACACTGCAGTGGCAACAGTCGATCATTTGACCAGTTTGTGTGCTATGAAATTCGATGACAGCAGCACGGCCAGCCGAATAAAAGTGCATCGAACAAAATGCAAAAAAAAAAAAAAATGTTTTGGCTCCTCATTTATATGAAGATCTGCAAAAAGATATGGGTGATGCCATGTTCAGTTTGCTGTTGAATGAAAGAACAGACAGAATTTATTTGCATTTTCTCGGCACCAGCGATTCTTATGTAGATGAGGATGAAAATCTAGATGATGTAATTAAAATGTTATAATTATATACTTTAATTAAATTAAATTATAAAATGTTCAGAAATTTTTGAATACTCTATTACTCTTATTTATAATATCAAACAAAAACACCTTTAAATTTTCAGCTTTGTTTGATCATCATTTTACTGTCTCGTTTATTTGGTTGCTCAATAAATGGCAACACTGCTGGGCATAACAACGATTATCTTAACATTCTATTTATTGTACCACTAACCATACAATACATAGATGGTTCAAACCATCTAGCCATACAATGCTTAGATGGT
>NW_026996973.1:0-561 GCF_035044405.1 Drosophila montana
GGGGTGTTTCACACTTTTTGAAAAATCCATCCCTCCTTGGTGCAAGATTTGGTGGACGATGTTTTGTGTTCAAATTTATTTCCAAAGATCTATAAGAAAAATCATTAGAGACGTGTTTCACATTTCTCGCAAAATCTAAACTCCTTCTGTGGAAAATGTATTTTTAACATTTTTTTGGTGAATTTTAAGAGTTTTCCGATTTGCATAAAAGTTGTTTGATTCCCGTCCGATCAGTTTCAAAATCATTTTCAAAGCTTTTTTGATTTTATAACATACGTGCCACGGGCAAGGCCGGGTTATACCCGCTAGTATTTTATATATTTCTACTATTCCGTTCGCCTTCTCGGTTTATTTTTTATTTATCGCGAGTGCATTCTTGTGGCCTGTGCATTTTTGTTATTTAAATATTGTTTCTTTTCTTGTGTTCTTGTGCATTTTTGTTTGTGCGCTTGCGCTTGCTCCATACGCTATTAATCTAATCTAAATATCTCTCTTTTTACATTTGGCTGCGTTATTACAGTAGAGACCCATAATAATGAACCATGAAATTGTCTGTTTTAT
>NW_026996974.1:0-602 GCF_035044405.1 Drosophila montana
CGCGGAACAGACCAATTTCCAACCCCCCCGCCGCGGCGGTGCCCATAAAAACGGGGCTCTGGTGACCGAGTCGGAGCGGTATAACTCCCAGCGGTCAATAGCCTGAGGGAAACCTTTGGCCACCGAGGGACTTTCCTGTAGAGCCCTGATAGTTAGAGCAGGTGCCCATACAGAAAAATGGAGGGTGAGCTGCATGCCCTTGCGCGCCGCTCTGCGCTACAGCGATCACCGCCACACCAGGCGGTCACGCCAGTGCAGCAAAGAGTGGCTGCGTCGTCTTTACTTTATTAACAATCTTCTTACTTTCTTTTCTCCTATTTATGGTATTTTCTTAAATAATATAGCAAATTAAGATTATTTTTAATTTTACTGAAGAACACTTTTTTTCTACTCACACCCTTCTTCTTAGATTTAGGCTCTAATAGCGTCACTGACAAAATTAGCTGTGAAAAGGGGCACAGCTGGCCGGACTGGCCAGCATTAGCATTTAATTTTCATAATTGTATATATAATGTATTGAATAATTAGAAGAGACACTCGTTTTGTCGACCATTAATAAATAAATAAATAAAAAAATACCTTTCATTTTGTTGCATCTTTAT
>NW_026996975.1:0-1375 GCF_035044405.1 Drosophila montana
TCAAGCATATCTGATTTTGAGGTTTTTTCGAATAATTTTATTTTGCATAGAAATGATCGGCTGACTCGAGGTGGTGGGGTATTAATTGCCGTTAAAGACACTCTCCAGTCAGAACTTTTCTGTTTTAGTACGCCTACTGACGCTGAGATTGTCTCAGTCAAGGTGTCTTTTCCTACACGGAATATTTTTATTACATGCTCTTAAGTTCCTCCTTCTTCTGATATTCAAGTTTATATGAAACATATTTCTTGTATTAAAGCAGTTTCTTTACACGTGCGTGATAATGAGCTATTTATTGTGTTGGGTGTTTTAATTTGCCGAACATCTCTTGGTCATTATTCACTGCCGAAAATTATCTAGTGCCCTCAGCACAGCATGACTTTATAGATTGCATGCTTGATCTTTCGTTGTTTCAAATCAATTCAATTTCTAATCATTTGAATATAACACTTGACCTTGTATTTGTTAACGACTACCTTATTTCTAATGTGTCTAGGTCCCCTCCTTTATCTCTCCCTGAGAATGTATATCATCCTACTTTAAAGGTTGCAATGTTCAATTGTAATCCTCTCATTTCGTGCTCATCAGCCAATAAGCCCCGCCGTTGCTTTCGCAAAGGAAATTATTCATTGCTGAATCAACTTATTTATGCAACCGCTTGGTCTTTCTTATATGACTTGGTTGGTATAAATACTGCTATTAATTTTTTTTATACCACCCTAAACTCCCTCTTAGATATGTGTATTCCCAAGTCAATTCCTTCGACTACTTCTTCAAAGCCACCCTGGTTCACTCCCAGAATATAAAACCTACAACATATTAATTCTAAAGATTTTAAACAGTTTAATAGATCTGGTTCGAGTATTGACTTGGCTAAATACTCCAGAGCCAAGTCGAACTTCTTTCTTCCTAATTCTCAGTTCTATACCTCATCCTAATATTTCCCATTTCTCTCTCCTTTAAGCTTTAAATTCTTTAAAATCTTCTTTCTCTCCTGGGCCTGACAATATTCCTAGTTGTCTACTCAAGGAGTGTAGTTCTTCCCTTGTTTATCCATTGCTAAAGCTTTTTAATCTATCCCTTGAATCTTCTGTCTTTTCATCTCTTTGGAAAGAATCTTATATCATTCCTCTCCACAAGAAAGGTGGGAAAGTCAGTAAAGCGTTTGACTCTGTGCACAATGACATTTTACTTTTTTATCTTGACCGAATAGGTTTCCCTCCGTCTCTTTTGCTTTGGATTAGTTCTTATTTAAAAGGTAGGACCCAAAGAGTAATGCTGAGGCTGACTACCTCTAAACAGGTTCACGTTACTTCTGGTGTCCCTCAAGGTAGTCATCTTAGACCTTTACTCTTTACTCTTTTTATAAATGATC
>NW_026996976.1:0-502 GCF_035044405.1 Drosophila montana
TCTGAAAATGCGATTATATCCGAATCGAAGGAAGTGCTGGCTATGAAAAGATTTTTAAGTTTGGAAATGAGACCTCTGACATTCTGATAATGAATAGAGACTTGGTCAGAAGTAGAAGTTAGTTTTTTTGGGGCAGAAATGGTACCCTGTATTGAAGGGACTGGAAGGGTGACAGGCTGGTTACGCTTTTTATACCCTGAACCCATTGCAAATTGGTAAACAGGGTATAATGAATTTGTGCAAATGTATGTAACAGGCAGAAGGAAGCATCTCCGACCCCATAAAATATATATATTCTTGATCAGCACCAACAGCCGAGTCTATTTAGCCATGTCCGTCTGTCTGTCCATCTGTCCGTCCGTCCGTCCGTATGTATGAACGCAAGGACCTCAGAACCTATAAGAGCTAGAGACTTGAAATTTTAGCTCTAAGTCCTCCTAGTGCCTGCGCAGATGTAGTTTGTTTCCGATATTAAATAACTTGCCCCGTTTCCAAGTAATCG
>NW_026996977.1:0-855 GCF_035044405.1 Drosophila montana
TAATCTTAGTGTTTATATTGTCTTTGGTAAAACTAATAAGTGACGAGTTTGATCAAGATATCTTTATGAACAAAAATGTTTTTCATACAAGAACCTACTTTTCGACCGATCGTTCCTATGGCAGCTATATGATATAGTGGTCGGATCCAGCTGGTTTATTAAGCTGGACATATTAACTGCGTTCAACAGAAAGAGGCACTTCTGCAAAGTTTCATTATGATAGCTTTAAAACTGAGAGACTAGTTCGCAGAGAAATAGACAGACGGACATGGCTATATCGACTCGGCTGTTGATACTGATCATGGATGTATATACTTTATGGGGTCGGAAATGACTACTTCTATGCGTTACACATTTCACGACAAAATAATAATACCCTCTCCAAGGGTATAAAAATAATGTTTTACCACTATATATAATAGTTTATTTTTAAACTGAGGAAAAATCAAAAGTTTACGTAAAACTTAACAATCACCTGCATATCTTTTTCCGAAGGGAATAGATGACAAAGCTCTGAAATTAAGATAGGAAAGTACTGGGTTTTTATTAGTATTTTATTTGTCATTGCGTCTTCCACTATAATATTCATTAGGTCTTCTCGCAAGGAATCAGTAAGACCATTGTGCGCCGCTCCAAAGGCTAAGATGTTTTTTCCTTTACTTGTTTCGTGCAGTAAGGAAAACAAACTCTGAAAAGAATAGAGAACGTATAATTTGTTTAAATGAACGTTGAAATAGTGGAAATGAGCTTCTTTCCTTGTTTAAGACCATTCGTCCATGATAATCGACTTCTGGCGAGTCTAGTCTAGCCAGTTCGATACATTTGATGCCAAGGCACTTTTTTTTTTTTTTTTTT
>NW_026996978.1:0-1470 GCF_035044405.1 Drosophila montana
TGTGGAATTGGTCCCTCTCAGGAGGGCCACGGCCGCGCACCTGCAGACAGCTTTCCGAGAGAGGATTTTGTGTAGATTCGGCGTACCTAAGAAGTTCGTGTGTGACAACGGGGTACAATTCACAAGCCGGAGTTTCAAGTCGTTTCTGGATTCCCTGGGTATAGAGGTCCAATATACCGCCCCGTACTGTCCGCAAGAGAATCCTACCGAGAGGTCAAACAGGACCGTGAAGACCATGATAGCGCACTTTATCGAAGGCCATCAGAGTTCGTGGGACGAGCTCTTGCCGGAGATATCGCTAGCGGTCAACACAAGTGTGGCGGACTCGACAGGATTCAGTCCCGCTTTCCTGATGCAGGGAAGGGAGCCGCGGTTGCCGGCTGTTTTATACGATCAGGTGTCTCCGGGGTCAGCGACTAGTGCGTTCGACCCTAGGACGAAGGCGGATAGACTAAAAGAAATCTTTTATATCGTCCACAGCAATCTCCAGCGCGCATCAAAGGACCAGGGAAGACACTACAACTTGCGGAGACGAGAGTGGCGACCTTCATTGGGCTCAATGGTCTTGCTACGGCAACACCAGCTATCCAACGCGGCTGAAGGCTTCGCCGCCTAATTGGCACCCAAACTTGACAGTCCCTATCGGGTCGTCAAGTTCGGGTCCCCCAACATCGTACGTCTGGCGAGCCCAGGCGAACGAAAGAAGAGGGTAGCCAATATTGCACAACTGAAACCATTCCACCTAGGTCTCACCGATGACGAAGAAGAGAAATCCGGACCTTTGAACGCCCACGAGTAGGCGAGGAGTGAGATTGGCACCCGTCGCCCGACGTGACCGCTTACTTAATTTAGACTAACACTAATAATGTAGCTAGAAGGGGCTTAGTAGAACGAGAGTCGCGCTATGGATCCAGAAGTAATTTCGATTTCATCAGACGAGGATGCCAGCAGTGCGGATACCGAGCCGTTCCCCGGGCCTGGCACCGGAGCCCGCCAACGTGACCCCCGCCAAGGACTCCTACGCCTACGAAGACCGTCAAAAGCCTTGTTTCTGATTCCACCCCTTTGTGGTGGAGGGTGTTTCCCCGCGGGATGCCTCTGTCGGCGGATTTAGTGGATCTCATCGAGGAAGAGATTACAATCCGCTTGGGCCGATATCGACGGACCCGCTTCCGGGTGTCAGAGGGCCCCAAGGATTACAACGTCACGGTGAACGCAAAAGGCTACGTAACCGTCACCTCCTCGAAGTAAGGGTGGGTGGGGGGGGGGGGGGGAGGGAGGCGACTACCTAGAGCTGCCACCCCACAATAATGTTTCACGGCAAGGAGCCGTAAGAGTGTAAAGAAGCTACTGGCCGGGGTATAACTCTGTCTTACCAGGTCTAGCGAGTTACAAGATATTTATAATTTCGCTGGGAGAGAGGGCTTAAGAGGGGGGGGGGGGGGGGTGAGTATCCTGACCAAACCAAGC
>NW_026996979.1:0-1003 GCF_035044405.1 Drosophila montana
CAGTAGACGCCTCACAAGAGTTATAGTTTTATTGCTTTGTTAGTTTTAAGTAGCATAAGTATTAGTTGTAAGGAAGGCAAGGAGCCATTAGATTAATAGTTTTATTATTTTGTATGTAGCATAAGTATTAATAGTAAGGAAGGCAAGGAGCCGTTTCTATAAGTATTGTATTGTTAAACATCTATTGGGAATAGATTTGCATTCGAATTTAACCGCCGGCCATCGCAGCAACCGTGCGTTGCTGATCGGTTGCCCAACACCGCCTTCGAGAGCGCAGCTTCGATTCGGCGGCGAAGAGCGAAAGCTCCGAAGCGAAGTTGCGAAAGCTCGCGGCGAAGTTGAGTAATCGAGGCAAACGCACGGCTCGCTAGCGAACGAGCCGGCACTTTTGGAGAGACCTTGACAGTGAGTAGACGTGTGTCATCAATAACAAAGTAGTTTTTATCGCAAGGGAACCGTAGGGTAGCGTGGAATAACTGTAGAGATAAGATAAAGTGAATAAAATAACATTCGTAACGAAGTTGCTAAATGTTGTCCTCCTTTAATAACTTTAACCTCGGGTACCGTGGCTAGCCGGTACTCAATATAACCTCCCCTACCTAACTCAAAACGTAGTATCGAGAGACGAGGCTTCATTCCGTCGCTCACCATAACAACCCACTTTCCTAACCTGAAGTGTAGGGTACCGCGAGAGACGAGGCTTCGTTACGTCGCTCATGGTATCTTCCCAACACTAGTTTGAGTGCGGGTCGAGACGGACTCTGGCAGGGACTGCTGCGCTATTCATCAAACGCTGAAGGCCCGCTCAGTCGTTCCGGATATGCGCGCAGGTCTTTCCACCAGAGGGGTCGAAGGCAGAGCAGTGATATTTTGGAACACTTCCCCTCTCCCTAAACCTTCTACTCCAGCAACTAACAAATGTCTTGTAGGCTTGCTAAACCTGGCGAGACCGAGATTTGTACCCCGGCCAGTAGCTTCCTTACACGTTATACAAGATCAAACT
>NW_026996980.1:0-591 GCF_035044405.1 Drosophila montana
ATTGTATGGGAGATATGTGGGCTGCTTGTGTATACACATACAACACCGTCAAATGACCCACGAAACAAAAAGTAGTTGCATGATGGATCTTTGCAGTAACCATATGCAGCAAAAGAATTTTTATTAATTCTAATTGATTTAAAATACAAAACACATGCATTGTTATGAGAAGTGTATGCTTCTCGAATAATGTGTTCAATGCTTTTTTTTTTGGAAAAAATCGCACACAATTGATTTAGCGTGGCCATAAATTCTTGGATACTCATTTCAGTATCAGCTAACTAGCTGAACTGTTCTGTTCAAGCTATCATCAAAATTGTGGCATTTTTTTCGAAAGCATTTTAGGGTCGCTTCGACATAGCTTGCGTCTTTATTTTTTTCAGACGGACAGTTAATGGTCTTATTAAAACTAGAATTAGAATTATTTTTGTCTATGTTAGACATATACATACATATAATAATGCTACTTTCTAGGTATGATGATTTATAAATATCACCATTATTGCCGTCCTGAGATTCCTGTCCTGAGCTTAATTGCGTAGCTTTAAACTGTAAAAATAAAAACATTAAAATAAAATTTATAAAACATTT
>NW_026996981.1:0-1731 GCF_035044405.1 Drosophila montana
TGGTTTGGTCAGGATACACCCCCCCCCCCCCCCATCCCTTAAGCCCTCTCTCCCAGCGCAATGAGTAAATATCTTGTAACTCGCTGGACCTGGTAAGGTGGTGTATTTGGAGGTAAAAATTGAAGAGTCTGAGATGTCCGGCTTCAGCCAGGTCTCAGTAAAAGCGATAATTTCAAAATTAAAAGCAAGAGAGTCTAAATACAGTTTAGCGAGTTTAGATTTAAGACCTCTAACATTCTGGTAGGCAAGCTCGAAAGATGGAATTAGTTCTTTGACGCAGCAACTAAAGTTTATGCGCCATTAGAAATAGGTGGTAATAAAATCGGAGTCCGATTTTTCTTTTTGGCCTTATATTCTTTTACTATTAAGTGCTCCAGCCAAAACTCTTTACAACAAATATCAGTAAATATTTCTGGCGGAACACTTATTTTAAAGCACGCAATATCCCTTTCATAAGCGAACTTAAATTTCTCCACCAGTATACCTGGGGCTTGAATTTTTGCCTGTATAAAGGCATTTACATCATCTGATGAAAAGTGAGGGGCAAGCCTAGAAACAAAAGTCTCTTCGGTGGAACACCGACTATCATGTGAAACATTTATTTTGAAAGATGATATTTCACGAGGAGTTGAGAATTTAAATTTGGTAATTCATACGCTAGCAGAAGATTTGCTAGCAATATAGGCTGCCAATGACAGGTACGGGGTCTAACGGGACTATTACAGGGGATAACACTGGGGTAATATATGGGCAGTCGCTCGGAGAAGGCGATAATGACAACATTGGAGATGAATCCAAGTTGCTCGGCAGGGACAACAGAGGCAAAGGTGTCTGGACAGACGGAGAGGGCAACTGCAAAAATTGAGGCTCCAACCGGCGATTGGTTGGAGACTCGAATTTATATTTGCTAAGCAACTCACAGCTCGAATCAAAACTACTCGAGAGCTGCTCAGCCACGTTATTTAGTTTTAAGAATTGATTTCTCACAGAATTATACATTCTGGAGAAATCAATTTGCTTGTCGATGCATTCTGGGCACGACCAACGCAAGCCGCCGCAGCCCTTCTTGGCAATTGCAGCGATCTTGTCGCAATCACGCCCAGTAAGACCTGCACATTTAGCATGCATTATATTCTCACACAGCCAGCAATTAACAAATTGCGGTAATGCAGAATCATCAGCCTGCTTGAACGTGCAAGATTTCTTACAGCACGACATAATTACTTCCAGCGTTAAGAGATATGCAGAAGTTGCGAGAGCGCAGAACGCAAAACGAAACACGGTGCACAAAAATAGAGCAAGTAAACGCTCAAAAATAAATATTCGTACACAAACAAATTGTTTGGAGCGAAAAGCGAAAAGTTTGGAGCACAAGCAGAAATATGCAGCAGCGAACACACGCACAAACACGTTTTTGCACAGGGGAGCACCAAAGCAAAAGAATCAAAACAGGCAATAACAACACTACGGAACTGACGCCGTGTTTAATAAATGCAATAATTAACAGACTTACTCTGCACAACAGATGACACTTTGCACAAGTTATAAAAGCTTTTTAAATAAAGCACAAAAAATGCAAAATTTGGAAATTAAAAGCAGGATTTAAGCGCAAAAATACATAAAAATCTTGGAGCACAAGTAAAACACGTCAATCACTCTCAACTGAGAATAAAATATTGTTTGCGGCCATAAGGGCATCTAAAAAGTGACAGATATTAAAAGAGAAGATAT
>NW_026996982.1:0-5952 GCF_035044405.1 Drosophila montana
CATCTGGAAGCCCTGCGGACGCCCTACTACATCACACATTATATCCTTTTTATCTATTTTCAAAGGGTTCAGGGTATAAAAACAGAAGTTTCATAAGGACAGGTTAAAAATTTTGACTTCATAATCATTTTAGTGTGGCCATGCATAAGAATATCCTTATTATTGATTTTACCATTCTTATTATTGATCTTATTATTCTTATTAATATTAAATTAAAAAATATTTGTACTTCTTACATTTTTACAATACAAAAAAATCTATATTTTATATTATATTATATTATATTATATTTTATAATTTTATATTTATATATATTTAATTTTAATACTTTTACATTTTCAAAAAATAAATACAATATTATTAATAATAACTACATTATATTTCGTTATTCCTTTAAAAGGGGTGTGGTGTATATATGCCTTAAAAGAACACCCTGTATTCAAATATAAAGTATGCGGCACTTTCTTGCATACAATACCAATTACACTTTAAACAAGCCCACAGCCACTTTATGTATTGGCTCTTGCTCATATTATGCAGCGCGGTTCACTAGCCTCTCTAGCTGACCGTTTATGCTTACGCTGCATATCCCCCGCTCCGTCTGAGCGCATTCCATGAACAACAAATATATGCTCACTAACACAGACATATGCAAGCTACTCGCTCTCTCTCTCTTTGTAGCTGTTAACCGATAACAGTATAAGTATATATATGTATCCATAGGCTAAGTGCACTATATTGACTTTGAATAAATTCATTCTAAAGAAAAATGCAAACCAGCACTGACGTGCTATTGTCATTCAAAGTGAAATATTTATAACACTATTAAAGTGGAACATTGATGACAATACAATCAAATGGAATTTAACTATTACACTATCAACAGCATTGCAATTGCGATTGCCTTGTTTATTGTTCTTTCCTGCTATTTTAATACGTTTTTTTCTCATTAAGACTCAATAATTGGCGAAGACAAGTAGGGCGGACTGTAAAGTGTGTCTCTAAGATCGATAATGAAGTGTTCAGACATAATTCGTTATACAGTGCTTTCTTTACGTCTATTTTATTTCCCGACTGATTATTGTTTTGGATTGTTGAAAAAAGTTGGGAGCGGATTTTTGTTATGCCAAAGAATAATTTACCTAGCATCAAATTTTCCGGGCTGTGGCCATTTTCTGCGAACCAATCAGCTGTTGGACTGGTTTTCCTCTCCTTGCAACATTTTTCTTTCGCCACCGTGACAAGCGATGTCGCTTGCGAAGCCTACGATGCTGCAACCAGGTGGGAAGGCAATTCGGAGCACTCCGTCATTAATTTGTAATATGTAACAGCTAGAAAGAAGCACCTCCGACCCCACAAGCACACCACTTAAATATTCTAAATTTGTAAAAATAAATCTTAGAGGCTCAAATTTATAAATTCTTGGTGATAATAACATTTCTGGCGTGGGACTGATCACAAAATCAAAGACCGGAAGACATAAACATTCGCCACAATCATTGTTCCCACCAAATGTCCAAATCCGCAACGCAGCTCAAATTCAGGGTCTTAAAATATTCCAGAAAACTCATAGAGATAAAATAATGAGAGCATTGCTAAAAGAGACAAAGAGCTCATTATCTTAAAGGCCCTTAGCCAAGGTGACAACCGTTTAGAGTTTGAGTTAATCCGACACATCCCAACCAACTTCGATAAGCCGCGCGTGGTTTTATAAAGTTATATATTTTTTAGCAACGCATACCAACTTATCTAAATGTCGCAGCCGGTAGGATACGCAAGTGATGGAAGACCATTAAAGGACAATTGTATTCCCAGGCCTTAAACGCAAATCGTAGCCGACGAAACGATCGAGCGCGAAAAGCAAAATCATTCGAATTTGTATCCGCAAGAGGACACACGCGAAATTTGCCGCGAGTGCCTATTGACATATTCTAGGCCAACCAAAAACCCGACATTGCAATTTTCTTGCAATAATCTAGTAACTCAATTAAGTATTGATCCTGTGGACAATCAGAGCTACAAGGTAGTGAATTTTGTTCACTACATAACAGTTAGTGTGTCCTTGGTCTTGCATATCTTTCGATCCCTGCAAATCGCACTCAGTGGTAATCGTGACAAGACAAAATACCCAACAACAAAACAAGAGTGAAGTGAATAAAAATGGCACAACCGACGGTTACTCCAGTTAAGTGAGTTACATCTATCACAAGCACTAGGCCAGATAAGGCAAGTGCCAACGTTCCAAGGAGCCACCGCAGAAATAAGCGCATTCATACGACGCATCGACTTATTAATGCAATTATACCCGACGAGAAATGTGCGCCAACATAGCGTCCTTTCTGGAGCTATCTAGATGCAGATAGGAGGAGACGCACAGAGAATCATGCAGCTATCCGCTGCACTGAACTAAGGGCAGCGCTCATCTCGGAATTCAAAAGGCAACCACCATGTGAGAAAGAAGACGAATTTACAACACGTCCTTCACTGGAAGTATTTGTAAGTTTGTTGAAGAGTTAGAATACAACTCATACAAATCGAATAACCTTACATTAGAAGAAAATCAAATGAACACAATGTTGTAAGCAAACGCACTAAATAACACTTTAAAAGACGTTATAATGAGGAAGTTACCCAAAAGATTGTTCATGACTTTAGCTCGTCGTGACATAATAACAGTTTCCAAACTTAGACAAGTAGCACAAAAAGAAGGTGTCTACGACTTAATATTGTCCGATAGAACTAAAAATCAAAACAATCAGAATAGTCCAACCACTTCCAATAAAAACCGGAGTAATAACGACTATCGTGAGAACGGGAAAACTCAAAAAATTATAGCCACACACCTAATCCACAAAATTATAATAACAGCACGCACAAATCAAAATCCCAGGTTGACTGTAGCCCACTGATTGACCAGGAGTTTTGACAGAAGTTGAACAAAGGCAGGGCACAAAATCACCTTAATAACCAAAACCAACAAAATCATTTATCCGCCCCTAACCAGCTGCCTCGGAATGGGAAACCGAAGGAGAAAAACCAACCCATACATCAAATTAACAATGAATAAAAAATTTCTAAAATGTGTAATTGGCGAGGATTCGTTTATTTATTTAATGAAAGAAACTGTCAATTAGAAGTACACACAATTAACGGTACAGTAATATTAAATCAAAGTATTTCGCTGAAGCCAAGCACACTCTGCCCCACTCATCAAAAATGTTAATTTCATAATTTTTCAGAAAATACTCAATCACTAATAGATTACAAAGACTCACGAATAAATGATTACACATTTACAATGCAAAACAATTCAGAAATCGAATTGCCAGAGGTCAAATCCCATCCCGAATATCTCGTTCCACCCCCATCTGATGACGCCTACATAAGTACTGTCAAACATGTCCTCCAAACCAAACACGAAGATCCGTCTTAAAAAAAACCATTTAAATATGCCCAAACATTCGACCAAGAAGGTGAAAATTAAAGACATGATTAAACAAGGATGTATTCGCAAGTCGAAATCACCTTTCTGTTCGCCTTAAAATAAAGTTGCATCCGGCAAACAAAATTGTATACTCCACTTCATTGGAGGAAAATATATTGTCATTGAGGAGGGACCTCACAAAATTAAAGGAGGCCAATTAACTAAAGTCTTATTTGAGTTTGGTGAAATTCAGTACTGAGAAGCTGAAAATTTGACTTTCACAAGTACTGTCAAAAATGTCATCAAAACCAAACACGAAGACCCGGTTAAAAAAAAAACCATATAAATATGCCCAAGCACTCGACCAAGAAGTCGATAATCTAATCAAAGATATGATTAAACAAGGGCTAATTCGCAAGTCGAAATCACCTTATTGTTCGCTTAAAAGGAGGGACGCATCCGGCAAACAAAAATTTCGGATAGTCATTGACTATCGTAGCTTTAATAAAGTCACAGTTGATGACAAATTTGGTAAACTTGGTAAATTTTAATACTTTACTACCATTGACCTTGCGAAGGGTTTTCACCAGATTTAAATGGATGAAAACTCATTTCATTAGACACCTTTTTAAACCAAAAATGGACATTACGAGTTCACTCAAATGCCGTTTGGGTTGAAAAATGCACCTGCAACGTTCCAACGTGTAGTGGCTGCTTTGCAATCCCCAAACGAATCTGCTTGTTGATCAGCTGCTCTAGTTTGGTTACTGCTTTACCGACCGCACTGGAAGCCAATTCTTCGTTTATTGCACAGCTGAGGGCATGCGCAACCGAATAGGGCGAATAGGTGATAAGATCAGGCAAAAGTACCGTTTAAAGTATAATCGCGTGATGTAGAACTTTTGAAAGCTTAACTATTTTTTTTATCTTTGAAAAGTAGTAGTTTAAAGCGCGGGTGAGTTAAGTTCATAACATTTTTTTTTTGCAAATAATTTTCGCAAAAGACGTCAAAGATCAAGATTGCAAGTGTGGTACAGCTTCGAATTGTTCTTTTGGTACGCTAATAGAAACCAAAAACTTTCATAGCAACTCAACCCAATAACGTAATTGTGATTCGGGGTGAACCTTAAATAAAAGGTATTTATATGTGCTAGTGTTTAGACTTGGAATTAATTAAGGCTTCCACAAATTTTTGTGTCTGCTCTGTTGGCCAGAGCCGTTCCACTCGTCAGTAGCTTGCTGACAAAGAGCAGCGGGAATAATTAAACGTGCTAGTCGGCGCTACCAGAAGGGGAGATCGGACCAGACAATGGCAACACCAAGAGCACGTGTAGCACTTAGAAACCCAGTGGGACCAATATTGTTGCTATTTTACTTATCAGCCGCGGTCTTGCGAAGAACAACATCTGGCATAGCCTCGGAAATCGGCGTCAAGCGGGTGAAACTACTTATGCAGCACCAAGCATATAGCGTAACTTGCAGAGAGTAGCGAAGAAGCTGAGTCTGTATTATCTTTGGTGTACCCTTTCGCTTGCTTAGAAGCCATTGCCATATAATTCCATTAAGTATATCACGTTGCCAAGATGGACGGTTAATAGATCCTTAGTTTTATTTTATTTCTTTTAATTTTTTTTCTAATTTTTAAAATATATGCAATGAATATGCCTAAATAAGTTAAAGCGAGAGGAAATTCCCTAACCCCCCGACCTTGATCGCTGCTCATATATATATTGAAATATAAGTATATATATAACAGTTTTGAAATGATTGCAGTAGCACGTCAGTGCTGGTTGGCTTGGATATTAATAATGATTTTATTCATTTTTGATAAAGTGCGCTTAGCCTATGGATATACATATATACTTATGCTGTTATTCGTTAACAGCTACAAAGAGAGGGAGAGTGAGTAGCTCGCATATGCCTGTATTAGTGAGCATATATATTGCTCACGGAATGCGCTCAGACAGAGCGTGGGATTCTGCAGCGTAAGCATAAACGGTCAGCTAGTGAGGCTAGTGAACCACGCTGCGTAATATGAGACCGAGCCAATACATAAAGTGGCTCTGGGCTTGTTTACGTTATTATTGTTATTGTATGCAACAAAGTGCTGCATACTTTATATTTGAATACCCTGTATTCAAATATAAAGTATGCAGCACTTTGTTGCATACAATAACAATAATAACGTAAACAAGCCCAGAGCCACTTTATGTATTGGCTCGGTCTCATATTACGCAGCGCGGTTCACTAGCCTCACTAGCTGACCGTTTATGCTTACGCTGCAGATCCCACGCTCCGTCTGAGCGCATTCCATGAGCAATATATATGTCTCACTAATACAGGCATATGCGAGCTACTCACTCTCCCTCTCTTTGTAGCTGTTTAACGAATAACAGCATAAGTATATATGTATATCCATAGGCTAAGCGCACATTATCAAAAACTGAATAAAATCATTATTAATATCCAAGCCAACCAGCACTGACGTGCTACTGCAATCATTTCAAAACTGTTATATATATACTTAT
>NW_026996983.1:0-983 GCF_035044405.1 Drosophila montana
AAAGGTCTCTCTCTCTCTCTCTCTCTCTCTCTCTCTCTCTCTATATATATATCTATCTGTGTGCCTGTCTGTCTGTCTGTCATTCTCTCTGTATGCTTGTCTGTATGCTTGTCTGTATGTCTGTCTGCATATCTTCCTGTCTGTCTCTATGTCTGTCTGTCTGTCTGTTTGTCTGTTCGTCTGCCACTCATCCTGTCAGCCTCTCTGTCTGTCTGTCTGCGAATATTTTGTTCTTCTTATCTGTCTGCGAGTCTATAGGTCTCTCTCTCTCTCTCTCTTTATGCCTGTCTGTCTGAATATCTGTCTGTATGCCTGTCTGTCCTTCTCTTTTTCAATCTGACTATTTGTATGCCTATCTGTCTGTATGTCTGCCTGTCTGTCTGCCAATCTTTCTCTCTCTCTGCCTGTGTGACTGTCTGTCAGTGAGTCTGTGTGTCTCTCTCTTCCTGTGTGTTTGTATGTCTTCGACTCTGTGGGTCTCGGCAGAGACAGACAGACAGATATGCAGACAGACAGACATGCAGACAGAGAGACAGGCAGACGGGCAGACAGACAGACAGGCACGCAGAAAGACAGACAGAAAGGCAGACAAATAGACAGAAAGGCAGTCTAATTTACACGCAGACAGTAAGACGTACGGACAAAGACAGAGACAGATAGGCAAACAGACAGGCAGACCGAACGGCAGAAAAACACGCAGATCCACATACTTGCAGACATACAGACACACAGGAAGAGAGAGTGAGATACACAGACAGGCAGGTAGACAGATAGGCAGGAATACCTACAGCCTCACAGACAGACACACTGGCAGAGACAGATAGACAGATATACAGACAGACAGACATGCAGAGAGAGCTACAGGAAGACGAAGTGTAGACAGACAGACAGGCATACACAAAGACAGACAGAAAGGCAGACAAATAGATAGAAAGGCAGACAAATTGGTTCGCAGACAGTCAGAAGTACGGGTGGAGACAGAG
>NW_026996984.1:0-928 GCF_035044405.1 Drosophila montana
AATTTTAGATTTTTTCTATATCGTTTGCCTTGCTCAAGTAATTTTTTTTTATTTTCTTGCATAAATTTTGAGTTCTAATAATTAAAAAAATATGGCATGCTGATGCTCCCTCGTTGGCGCAAATGGTGGTGTGCTTCTCTTACTTGTCTCGATGGCACACCTTGTTGCGCTGGCGGTACCGGTGCTGGTCTTCGCACAGGTATTCACTGGTTGGTTTTGCTTGATGTGCAGTGTTTGCACGTGTAGTTGCAGAAGGGGCTATCCAGCGGGCCTTCGCAATCCTGTGGACATATTTTCTTCACTTTTGGGAGGCTGACTGCGGCAATGGGTGTTTCATTATTAGTTGTTGTTTGATTTATAATAACTTTTATATTCGCTGAGTGATTAGCGGTGTACTGGTTGGCGGTTTTGCTTTTTTGTTGCAAGTTAAGTAATTTGGCTGACAATACTTCGACTGATTCGCCTTTTACTGTGGTGGAACATTTTTAGATAATTGGGATATGACAGTTTGTTCTCTGGTTTTCGTGTTTATTTAAACCACATTGTAGTTCGCAAATGATTCATATTCTGAGTCGTTTATTTCAACTAATTGATGAGTATTGGTTGTATCTAGAAGTCGGACAAATGTGTTTTGAGAAGTTGCAATGGTATTTGCAACTTGAATACAAGCTTGAATTTCCTGGTTTGGAATTCGTACACTTTCTTCACTTGATGCTGGTAATAATATTGAGTTATTACCAGAACTGTATGTAATCGGAACGTAAATCGGAAAATGTAAATATTAATTAAATCTTTTGTTGATTTAAAATCTACTTGACAATTAAATTTTTTTTTTAAATCAATCTCTATTATTTCGTCGCATGGTATTGCGAAGTGCAGATCTACTATATGGAAATTGTGTGGAATTATGTATTCATCTGTCTGTATC
>NW_026996985.1:0-1420 GCF_035044405.1 Drosophila montana
TAGGAATAGCGGACAGTTTTGCAACGCCCCTGTAATTTTGTATATCAGACTTTTTACCTTTCTTGTGGAGAGGAATGATATAAGATTCTTTCCAAATAAATGGAAAGACAGAAGATTCAAGGGATAGATTAAAAAGCTTTAGCAATGGATAAACAAGGGAAGAATTACACTCCTTGAGTAGACAACTGCAACATTCGCCATTTATCGTTTCCCAGAGTGGTTCTCTTCGAAGGAGCCGATATTGAAATACGTGGATTTTGCGATGCCAGTGTGGATGCCTATGGAGCCTGCAGTTATGGGGAGCGAAGCTGCTGGCTAATCTGATGCATGAAGTCAAGCTCACAGGCATCTTTGTCAGCTTTATTGCTGGTGCGATTAGTCCGTTGTCCTATCCTGGATGAGAGATAAGCCCTTCAAATTTAATGTTTTCGTGGCAAATCGTGTGGCTGCCATACAAAAACTCACTGCCAGTATGGAGTGGCTATATGTTCCGACGGACAGAAATCCAGCTGACATTCTCTCTATAGGCACAGTTCCCGAAGTCCTAGCCCAATCGGAGCTCTGGTGTCATGGTCCATCGTATCTATTAGATGGTCGTCTAAATTGGCCGGCGTCCTGTCTGCCTGAAACTCTAACCATTGAATTATGGAAAAGAGTACTGATCATTAAGTCTCCACATGCAGATTTAACTCTGGGATGCAAGCACACAAACTAATTTGGCTCCATGCAGCGCACACTCGGCTATGCGTACAAATTCATGAAGCATATAAAGCATCATGAACTCACTGTTGCAGACATTCATCATGGCACTCGGATTCTTCTTCGGACTGTACAGAGAGCGAACTTGAGGGATAACATCAAGGAGATTCACTCTCATGGAAATGTGAAAAGTCCAGCTCATTCGCATCTCTTGCACCATTTCTGAATGAAGGTGTTGGTGGCCAATTCATCTCTGGACTATGATGCGCAACATCACATTATATTGCCTCGGCGTCATGCAATCACCTTAGCTCTCATCGTTCAGTTTCGTGAGATAAATCTACACACTGGTCCCCGCGCACTTCTAGCCAAAATTCAACTATAATATTGGCCGATTGGTGGATTGAGAACAGTCTCTAAAGCAGTCAGCAGATGTGTAAGATGCTTCAGAGCGAGGCCTAGTTTCGCCGAGCCAGTGATGGCAAGTCTTCCAAGGGAGCTTCACCAGCAAGGCAATGCGCCTAGAGCTAGTCAAGGACCTATCGACTGCTAAAGCGATTCATCGCCACTCGTGGCAAATCCAGCCAGATTTGGTCCGACAACGCAACAAACTTCGTTGGAGTAAAGAATGAGTTGGTTGATTTGAAACGTCTCTTGCTTAGCGATCCCCACGTGGAAGCAGTTCGGCAGTTCTGCCTAGCCGATGACATCGAGTGGAAAT
>NW_026996986.1:0-2879 GCF_035044405.1 Drosophila montana
ATTTTATAAATTGTATATTATTATCTATTACTGCATCGCCTCGTCGCTTGTCCGCATCAGCTGGGCGTCGCCGGATGTGGCACGCTGATGCTCCCTCGTTGGCGCAAGTGGTGGTGTGCTTCTCGCACTTGTCTCGATGGCACACCTTGTTGCGCTGGCGGTAACGGTGCTGGTCTTCGCACAGGTTGTTGTTTGCCAGCTTTACTGGCTAGCGGGGCCGGTGCCAGTCCGTTGGCAAGTATACTTGCAATGTATGGTGTAGAGTGGCCCCTCGCAGTCTGCTGGGCATCTTAATTCCACGCACGTCAGTGCTTGTTCGTGCTCATATTCCGAAAGTCTATTTCAAATTTAAGATTCATGCTTAGCCTATGGGTACATGTATATATTAATGCAGTTATTGGTTAACAGCTACAAAGAGAGGGAGAGAGAGTAACTTACATATGCCTGTGTTAGTGAGCATATATATGTTGATCATGAAATGCGCTCAGACGGAGCGTGGGATATGCAGTGTAAACATAAACGGTCAGCTAGAGGGCTAGTGAACCGCGCTGCGTAATATGAGCCAGAGATGCAGAGAAACATAAGATACATAAAGTGGCTCTGGGCCTGGTTAACGTATAATTGTTATTGCATGCAGCAAAGTGCCGCATCGATAGTCAATGACTATCGTAAATTTTTGTTTGCCGGATGCATCCCTTTTTTGGGTAAGATCCAAATAGGCGGCCAATAAGGGGATTTCGACTGATCTGATTTTCGACCTCTTGGTCGAATGTTTGGGCATATTTATATGGTTTTTTATAAACTGGGTCTTCATGTTTGGTTTGGATGACATGTTTAACAGTACTTATCGGAAGTCAAATTTTCACCTTCTCGGTACTGAATGTCACCAAACTCATGTAAGACTTTAGTTAATTTTTTTTCGTCAGCTCATTGTTGATGGCGAACACAAATTGTTCGTCATCAAATCGGTTGTGAAAAGAGATATTCAGTGTTTCACTCGTCCGCTGACAATACGATTTCTGAATTGTTTTGCATTGTGAATGAGTACTCATTTATTCGTACGGTTTTGTTTTTGATATATATTAGGGCTTAAGAAATCTCTAGGAAGTCTCGTCCAAATCATAATTTACTGAAAAACTATGTAAATAATATTTCTGATAAGTGGGGCAGAGTATGCTGGGTTTCAGCGAAATACTTTGATTTAGTATTATTGTACCATTAATTGTGTGTACTTCTAATTGACAGTTTTTTATAGGGAATTTTTCTTTCGTTAAATTAATAGACAACCCCGTGTCTTTTACGCATTTTGAATTTTATTATTCATGGTTAATTTGATGTATGGGTTGGTTCTTCTTCGATTTCTGACTCCGAGGCAGTTTGAAGAACATTTTCGGTAGTGTCCATTTTCATGTGACCGCTACCGCTTTCGCGTTGCCTTTTTACTGGCGGATTAGAGGCGGATGACTGATTTTGCTGGGTTTGATAATTAAGGGGATTTGGTGCACTTCCTTTGTTTAAATTCTGTCTGAGCCCCTGTGGGCTATAATTTTGAGTTTTCCCATTCTCACGATAGTCATTATTACTCCGATTTAAATTAATCTGATTTTTGTTTCTATCGGACAATATCAAATCCTAAACACCTTCTCTTTGTGCTACTAGCTTATGTTTTGAAACTGTTGTTATGTCATGACGTGCTAACGTCATGAACAGCCCATCAAGCAACTTCCTCATTATAACTTCTTTTCCGGTGTTGTTTAGTGCATTTGTGTATAGCATTGTATTCATTTGATTTCATATTAGCTTATTTATTATACCATAGTAATTGTATTCTAATTCTTCAACAAACGAATACTTATGAATACTTCCGGTGAATGGAGTGTTGTAGATTCTTCTTAAGACCTCTTCACATTGTGTTTGCGTCTTAAACTTCGCGATGAGCGCTGACCTCAATTCAGTCCAATTCAGAAATCGAAGAAGAACCAACCCATACATCAAATTAACCATGAATAATAAAATTCAAAATGCGTAAAAGACACGGGGTTGTCTATTAATTTAATGAAAGAAAAATTCCCTATAAAAAACTGTCAATTAAGTGTTGACAGCGGATAGCTGCGTGATCCTCTGCGCGTCTCCTCCTATTTGCATTTCTATGGTTATATATGCTATATTGGGATACATGAGTGTATGTGTACTTATGGTATATGTTGTAGTATAACTCACTGTATTATATGCACTATGTTCCTCCTTCTTCTGATATGCCAGTTTATATGAAACATATTACTTGTATTAAAGAAGTTTCTTTACACGGGCTTGATAATGACCTATTTATTGTGTTAGGTGATTTTAATTTACCGAAGATTTTCTGGTCATTATTCACTGCCGAAAATTATTTAGTACCCTCAGCACAGCATGACTTTATAGATTGCATGCTAGACAATTCATTGTTTTAAATAAATAAAATTTCTAATCACTTGAAGAGAACTCTTGATCTGGTATTTGTTAACGACTACCTTATTGCTAATGTGTCCAGGTCACCTTCTTTATCCATTTCTAAGGATGTATATCATCCTACTTTAGAGGTTGCAATGTTCAATTGCAATCCTCTCATTTTGCATTCATCAGCTACCTATAAGCCCCGCCGTTGCTTTCGCATAGGAAACTATTCCTTGCTTAATCAACGTATTCATGCAACCGATTGTTATTTTGTATATGACTCGGTTGATATGAATATTGCTATTAATTTTTTTATAACACCCCGAACTCCATCTTAGAAGCTTGTGTTGTTCCTAATTCAATTTCCTCAATTACTTCTTCAAAGTCACCCTGGTTCACTCCCAAACTATCAAACCTACAAAATATTAAGTCTAAATATTTTAAAG
>NW_026996987.1:0-2002 GCF_035044405.1 Drosophila montana
GACTACGCAAAAGATGCAGAAGTCAAGCGAAATAGCACTGAACGACTTTGTTTCGATAAGTAATCGTCTAGGCCAGTTTGATGTGAAGATCAATGACGCAGCGGACAGGGACGTGTCACGTTCACTCTCCACGTCCGACGAGATCAGATTAAGACTTTATGGGAAAAGGTAGAACGCGAGTGCGAGTTATGTTCCAAAGCTCTCAACCAAGGCGCTTGCACCAGCAGTGACCTGGTGGCCATGCAAGCTAAATATGATTACTCGTACTCCGCTTACGAGTGACACTGAAGTTTTCAGTGGGGATTACCTACGCTGGCCTACCTTCCGAAACTTGTTTACAGCGGTTTATATAAACAATCCAAGACTGACGCCGGTGGAGAAATTTTTCCACATTAATTCCAAAACCAGCGGCGAAGCTAGGGCAATTGTCTCCAAGTCCCCGCTCACGAATGACGGCTTTCAGTCAGCGTGGGCTAGCCTGACGGAGAGATTTGAGAATAAACGACTATTAGTCAATAGCAGAGGTCGCAAATAACAGTCAACACTTATTTTCAGTTCGGTCGGCTCTCGAATAAACAGAAAAAACTAATCAAATTCGGTTTTGCTCTCCATCGAACGCTATATTTCCTAACAAATGTGTACTCTGTTTGTACATTTGCTTGAGCATTGCCGCTGTTATGTCTGACAGTAAGATCTTAACAGGACACACATCTCCATGCTTTTTACATATGCAAAATCATATCAACGAAAGATCATTATATAATTAAGCTGTTAAGGTTCGACCGGTCAAAAATTAAATTTTTTAATTTTCAAGATATTAGACCCAAACTCGGAAATTATAAGTTTCGGTGTGCTCTCTACATTTATGAAAAATGGTATCAGCACCGGAGCACTATAATATAATATATCTGCTATAAAAGCGAGTGGACTAACAGTAGGTATTTGTATAAACGACAATTTTGTTTATTAAGATATCTACCCCAAACTAGGTATTAATAAGTCTCTCCCTGCTCCCTAAATATGCATAATCCTATCTATATCCGACCAATATATAATTAAGCTGCCATAGGAACGCCCAGTCAGTACTTAATTAATTACTTAATTTTTATTATGAGATATCTGACCCATATTCGCAATTTATAAGTTTCATTATGTCCTCTTTATATGTTTCAGTATGCCCTCTTCATATAAGAAAAATATTATCAGCACCGGAGTTCTATTTAATATAGCTGCCATAGGAACGAACTGGCTAAAAGTAGGTGCCTTAGGAACGCCCAATCAGCAAGATATCTGACCCAAACTCACAATTTATAAGTTGCAGTATGCGGTCTTTACATACGAAAAATCGTATCACCATCGGAGCACTATATAATATAGCTGCAATAAGAACTAAGGACTGAAAGTGGTTTTTTGAATGAACAGCATTTCTTTTTATCACGTTATCTACCCCAAATACGGAATTTGTGAGTATCTCCATGCCCTTTACATGTGCAAAATCTTATCAACATCGGACCATTGTGTAGCTAAGCGGCCATAGGATCGACTGCTCAGAAATTAAACTTTTTTAATTTCTATGATATCTGACACAAACTCGCAACTTACAAGATTTAGTATGCCCTTTGCATATAAGAAAAATCTTATCATCATCGGAGTACTATATTATATAGCTGCCATAGGATCGAACTTGTATAAACTAATTTTTTTTATCAAGAAATCTACCCTAAACTCGGAATTTATAAGTTCCTCTATGCGCCCTACATATGCAAAATATAGCGGCCATAGGAACGAACTGACAAAAAGTAGGTATATAAACAACTTTTTTTTTATCAACTCTACTACTCTACTTTACTCAGAATTTATAAGTATCTCCATGCTCCTTACATATGCAAAATTATATCAACAACAGACCATTATATAATTAAGCTGTCATAGGATCGAGCGGTCAAAAATTAAACTTTTTTATTTATCAAGATATCTGACGCAAAATTGCAATTTGTAAGTT
>NW_026996988.1:0-646 GCF_035044405.1 Drosophila montana
TTGTCCGTCTTCCTATCTGTCTCTTCGTCTGCCGGTCTGTTTGCCTATCTGTATGCGAAGCTGTAGGTATTCCTGTCTATCTGTCTGTCTGGCTGTCTGTGTATCATTCTCTCTCTTCCTGTGTAGCTGTTTATCTGCGAGTCCTTGGATCTGCGTGTCTGTCTGACTATCTTCCTATCTGTCTGTCTATCTGCCGGTTTGTCTTCCTGTTTGTCTGCCTGTCTGTCTCTCTGCGCGTCTGTCTGTCTCTTTCTATCTCTACCAATGATTGTCTCTCTGTCTGTCTGACTATCCGACCGCCTGCCTCTGTGTAAGTCTGTATGCATGCCTCTCTCTCCATCTTTTTCTCTCTCTCTCTCTCTCTCTCTCTCTCTCTCTCTCTCTCTCTCTCTCTCTCTCTCTCTCTCTCTCTCTCTCTCTCTCTCTCTCTCTCTCTCTCTCTCTCTCTCTCTCTCTCTCTCTCTCTCTCTCTCTCTCTCTCTCTCTCTTTCTAGTCTGCCTGTCCCTCTCTGCTTATGTGTCCAGTCTACCTTGTGTGTCTGTTTGTCTCTTTCTATCTCTACGCATGCCTGTCTCTCTGTCTGTCTGACTATCTGACTGCCTGCCTCTGCGTATGTCTGTATGCATTCCTCTCTCTCTCTCCATC
>NW_026996989.1:0-1210 GCF_035044405.1 Drosophila montana
CACCTTTTAGCTTCGCGTCTCGGCAAACTACAAATTTATTGTAGAGTGGACCTGGGTAAGACTGAGTCATCACACCGGCCAAGAAGCTAATTTACACTAGTACAGACATTTATTCCAAATATGCTGCAATAATAGAAATTAATAGCAGAGATTGGCTCGAATCAAAACGAGCTATCCTCCAAATTTTCAATCAAATGGGTAAGCCAACCGAAATTAAAGCCGACAAAGACTCAGCATTCTTGTGCATGTTCAGTTATGGCCACAGTGCGAAAATGTTAAAATTACTATAATTACTAGTAAGAAATTCCTAATCAAAATTCCATCTGCTATAAAGATTATCGTCGCTGTTGTCGCCTTCAATTTTCTCATAATCCTAAGCAATTTTTCAACTTTGTCAATTCTAAACGAATGACATAGATTTTGCCTTCTTCGGTTAAGTTTGCAGATGAGAGCGTGAATACTGATCCAGGCATAGCCGATCTGTTCGCAAACTTCCTCCTCCTGTAGGTATAATAAAAATCAGCCTTATCCTTATCATCTTCAATCCCATTATTACTGAAAGTTCGTTTCTCAGCGTCCTTAAAACTATCAAGCCGCTTTACTCACCGGGCCCTGATGGTTTTCCTGCTTGTGAGCTCAGGTACTATGCTGCAGCACTATGTAAACCAGTTTTAAAACTTTTTGAATTGTTCGTAAACACTTCATCTTTTCCGACCATACATTATCCGTCTCAATAAGAAAGGGAGTGAGTCAGATGTCGAAAACTATAGAGCTATTTCCATATTATCCGCTTTACCTAAAGCTTTTGAGAGAATAATAACATCTCAATTGCAAAATGTATGTAGTTCTATCATTTCACCTTCGCAGCATGGGTTCGTGAAGCGCAGATCTACAACGACTAACCTTCTTGAGTTTAATTCGCTTGTAATTGATTGGTTTAAGAAAAGGATGCAGACTGACTTCATCTACACTGATTTCAGTAAGGCTTTCGACTCTGACAACCACTCCTTGCAGCTTCATAGATTATGCCTTCTCGGCTTCCCAGTCAATCTCTTGAACTGGATTTCAGAGTATTTGCGTAACAGAACCCAAAAGATTCTTTTCAGAAATTCGTTTTCCAAACGAATTCAGGTGACTTCCGCTGTTCCTCAAGGTAGTCATCCTGGCCGGCTTCTCTTTACTTTTTTCATTAATGACTTTCCCCAGTACC
>NW_026996990.1:0-1522 GCF_035044405.1 Drosophila montana
ATAGGTTCTGAGATCCTTGCGTCAGGTCGACACAGGTCGACCCACCAAGCTGAGAATGGTCAGTGACTTCCCGAAGGTATCCTGAAAGCAACGACTTTATTAGGGGTAGAGAAAGTTCGGTAGATGCACGTGATGCAAGCTATTTTTACATAGCACGCAAAAAGGTTTGTCCATAGAGTAGTCTGTTGTGCACGTCGGTAGGAATAAGGGAACTTATGTAGAAAGACAACACCGAGAATTGTCTTACGTTTGGTTAACGACGGAAGATTAAGAAAAATCAGCCTGCTGGAATAGGATGGCAACCGAAGATTAGAGTCCCAATTTAAACCTCGTAAGGCAAAAAGCAGAAGTTGCTTCTGAACAGATTCAATACGATCCTGGCTATTGTTATACTGCGGAGACCAGATGCAAGAGCAGTATTCAAAGATAGGGCGAACAAGAGAGATGTACATAAGTTTCGTTATAAAAGGATCGTTAAACTCTTTCGACCATCGTTTAAAGAATCCAGGTACATTAACGATGCCTCATTAACGATGGTATCTATGTGAAGATTGAAGCAGAGTTTAGAATCAAATAGAACGCCTAGATCCTTAACTGTAAGTATACTGAGAAGATAAGGTGAAGTACGATTAAATGTCATAAACATACACTTTGAAGAATTCAGATGCAATTGATTGGCCGAACACCAAAACTGCATATCGTTCAAATCGTCTTGAAGACGAGAATGATGTAGGGGATTAGTGTATGATAGAATAAGTTTCACGTCGTCCGCATACACGAGTACACGGGCATGTGATATAACAGAGGGGAGATCATTTATAAAAAGAGTAAAGGTCCAAGATGACTACCTTGAGGAACACCAGAAGTAACGTGAACCTGTTTAGAGGTAGTCAGCCTCAGCATTACTTTTTGGGTCCTACCTTTTAAATAGGAACTAATCCAAAGCAAAAGAGACGGAGGGAAACCTATTCGGGCAAGTTTAAAAAGTAAAATGTCATGGTGCACAGAGTCAAACGCCTTACTGAAGTCACTGTAAATGACATCAGTTTGCATTTTCGAAAGGAAAGCATCATTTACCAAGGAAGTAAACTCAAGCATATTTGTCGTAGTTGACCGATTCTTTACGAATCCATGTTGAACAGGAAAAACAACTGATTTGCAGAAATGCTGCAAATTTTCATTTTTTATCAAATAATTTAGGAATAGCGGACAGTTTTGCAATGCCCCTGTAATTTTGTATATCAGACTTTCCACCTTTCTTGTGGAGAGGAATGGTATAAGATTATTTCCAAAGAGATCCAAAGACAGAAGATTCAAAGGATAGACTAAAAAGCTTTAGCAATGGATAAACAAGGGAAGAACTACACTCCTTGAGCAGACAACTAGGAGTATTGTCAGGCCCCTGAGAAAAAGAAGATTTTAAAGAATTTAAAGCTAAAAGGAGAGAGGAATAGGAAATAATACGAGGAGGTATAGAACTAGAGGAAGTAATAGTATAGGGATAAGAATTATTATTATTATT